>NC_069499.1:335910774-335928274 GCF_027579735.1 Bombina bombina | reverse complement strand
GGTGTTGACTGTCCCTTTAATTAATTTAACATAATAAAACATTTTGCTGAAAGATCAAATGCAGAATTTAATATCACTTTAACATCAATAATCTTTAGGGCCTTATCCTTTATGTCTCCAACTATCTGAGACAGGAAATAAGTTCTAAACACAAATCTTCCAACTATCCCCCATAATGTAGAATTCAAGGTAAATGTCTTGATTTCACAGTGGCAAATATCCTGGTTTCCACCCATGTCCTACATAGTCCAAGGAGACAGCAGCACTCAACACTTCAAAAAGTTCATGGATAATTCAGAAATGTATTAGACACCAAGGTGTACAAAAGAGAGACAACATTTCGGACCTTAGTCCTTAGTCATGTCAGTATACATACTGAGAATACATCACTCTTAAATAGGGACAGGTGCAGGTAACTACGCCCCTTTACAACACACCTGTGCAATAATACAATGATGCCATTACAACAAAATTCTTGCTTAGTATATACGCAATGTGAAATGCAGTTCCTAATATCACATATACATACCTCCCAACATTTCAAAATGCAAAAGAGGGACACTCCCCCCCGCTGCAAAAATTTGAAATGTGGAGGGCAGGAGCGGGGACGGGGCTTAAAAAAAATCATAAGACCAAAGTAATATAAATAAAATTCTAAATAAAGTTATATCTTGTAATACTCTTAGGCAACAAATCAAACACAAGCTCAAACCACTGGTATAGCTATGTGAGCTCTGTATTTAATTAACCTTTGCAGAGATAGTGCTAAATATTTTTATCTTAAATGGACATTTAATAATAGATTTTTAAAAACTGCTCTCTGCTTTCCTCATTAATATTCTAGATGCTGGCTTTTAAAGTTAGCAAAAATGCACAGTAACACACTATATAGCATACACTTATACAGGCACATATACACACACTACATAGCATACACTTATACAGGCAGATACACACACACTACATAGCTTATACATACAGATACACACACACACTACATAGCATACACTTACACATGCAGATACACACACACTACACTGCATACACTTACACATGGAGATACACACACACACTACATAGCTTACACTTACACATACAGATACACACACATACACTACATAGCTTACACTTACACATGCAGATACACACTACATAGCATACACTTACACATGCAGATACACACACACACTACATAGCATACACTTACACATGCAGATACACACACACACACACACACACACTACATAGCTTACACTTATACATGCAAATACACATACACTACATAGCATACACTTACACATGCAGATACACACACTACATAGCATACACTTACACATGCAGATACACACACACTACATAGCATACACTTACACATGCAGATACACACACACACTACATAGCATACACTTACACATGCAGATACACACACACTACATAGCTTACACTTATACATACAAATACCTACACACACTACATAGCATACACTTACACATGCAGATACACACACACACACACACACACTGCATAGCATACACTTATACATGCAGACACACACTACATATCTTACACTTATACAGGCAAATACACACACACTACATAGCATACACTTATACATACAGATACACACACACACACTACATAGCATACACTTACACATGCACATACACACACACACTACATAGCATACACTTACACATGCAGATACACACACACTACATAGCATACACTTAAACATGCAGATACACACACACACTACATAGCATACACTTACACATGCAGATACACACACACACACACTACATAGCTTACACTTATACATGCAAATACACACACACGCTACATAGCATACACTTACACATGCAGATACACACACACTACATAGCATACACTTACACATGCAGATACACACACACACTACATAGCATACACTTACACATGCAGATACACACACACTACGTAGCTTACACTTATACATGCAAATACACACACACACTACATAGCATACACTTACACATGCAGATACACACACACACACTGCATAGCATACACTTACACATGCAGACACACACTACATATCTTACACTTATACAGACAGATACACACACACTACATAGCATACACTTATACATACAGATACACACACACACACACACACTACATAGCATACACTTACACATACAGACACACACAACATAACATACATTTATACATGCAGACACACACACACACTACATAGCATACACATATACATGCAGATACACACACACAAACACACTACATAGCATACACTTACACATGCAGACACACACTACATATCATTCACTTATACATACAGATACACACACACACTACATAGCATACACTTATACATGCAGATATGCACACACACACTACATAGCATACACTTACACATACAGAAACACACAAACTACAAAGCTTACACTTATACATGCAGATACACACACACTACATAGCTTACACTTATACATGCAGAAACACACACACACACTACATAGTATACACTTATACATGCAGATACACACACACTACATAACATACACTTATACATGCAGATACAGACACACTACATAGTATACACTTACACATGTAAATACACACACACTACATAGTATACACTTATACATGCAGATACACACACTTCATAGCTTACATTTATACATGCAGACACACACACTACATAGCATACACTTACACATACAGATACACACACACTGCATAGCATACATTTATACATGCAGATACACACACACACCCACTACACAGCTTACACTTATACATGCAGATACACACACATACACACTTATAGATACAGATAGACACACACACTACATCATATATGGATATCTGTAACTCATTGTATAGGGTCCTGGGGTTGGCTAGCACATTAGCTGCTACCCTGGTGTTAGCACTTCTCATCGTATAAAACTGAAGGCATGCTAGTATTATCACCAGGGATTAGACGTCATCACTACCAGGGGTTAGAGGTCACCATTACCTGAGGTCAGAGGATATACAGCCTTCCTACTCCTGCTTAACCCACACACCATTACTTTTTCACAAGGAATCTAACAGGTATCTAACCCTGGGAGAGAAAAGCCAGCTGCTTCTGAGTATGTGCCCAATAGAATAAAAACAAAAAAATACACTACATTGCATACACTTACACATGCAGACACACACTACATACCATACACTTATACAGACAGATACACACACACACTACATACCATACACTTATACAGGCAGATACACACACATTACATAGCATACACTTATACAGGCAGATACACACACACTACATAGCATACACTTATACAGGCAGATACACACACACTACATAGCATACACTTACACATGCACATACACACACACTACATTGCATACACTTACACATGCAGATACACACACACACACACTACACTTACACATGCAGATACATACACACACTACATAGCTTACACTAATACATGCAAATACACACACACACTACATAGCATACACTTACACATGCAGATACACACACACAGACTACATAGCTTACACTTATACATGCAAATACACACACACACTACATAGCATACACTTACACATGCAGACACACACTACATATCATACACTTATAAATGCAGATACGCACACACACACTACATAGCATACACTTACACATACAGATACACACACACACTACAAAGCTTACACTTATACATGCAGATACACACACATACACAGGGGCGGACTGAGACCAAACAGGGCCCCCGGGCAAAAGTGTGGCAGGGCCCCCCCCCCCTTTTCTCCACCTACCTACCTCTCTCCTCTGTCCCTATTCCACCCTATTGCCCCTCCCATATAATGTGCCCCTCCCACATCTATTGCCCCTCCTACCTCACATGCCCCTCCCCCACCATGTTTTTAATTGCCATATAAAGAGACAATTATTGTAAATTAACAAGTGTTTATGCTAAGAAAAAAATCCCCATGTCTATATGCACTATAGTATGGATCAGAAAGTAATGAGGGGCTGACAAGGATGTGAAATCACTTCATTTGTATATTTCCTTTCAATAAGATATGCATGATCCTATAAGTAGGTGTCTATACTAAATAAAGATAAAACTATCTCCATTTTAACTGAAACCAGGGCAGGTTTAGAGAAATCAATTTTAAAGGGAGAGTAAAATTAAACTTTAAAAGAACATGAAACCCAAAATCTTTCTTTCATGATTTAGGTAGAACAGACAATTTTAAACAACTTTCCAGTTTACGTCTATTATCAAATTTGCTTCATTCTCTTGGTATTATTTGTTGAAGGAGCAGCAATACACTACTGGTTTCTAACTGAACACATGGGTGACCTAATGACAAGTGGTATATATTTGCAGCCACCAATCAGCAGCTAGAACCTAGGTTCTTTGCTGTTCCTGAGCTTATCTAGATAAACCTTTCAGCAAAGGATAACAAGAGAAGGAAGCAAATTAAATAATAGAAGTAAATTGGAAAGCTGTTTAAAAATTTATGCTCTGTCTAAATTATGAATGTCTAATTATGACTTTACTGTCCCTTTAATGATTCAGATTGAACATACAATTTTAAACGCTATTCATTACAATTTACTTAAATTATCTAAGTTGCTTAATTCACTTCCTATAATTTGTTGAAAGCATATCTGGGTAGGTCCAGGAGCAGCAATGGACTACTGGGATTTAGCTGAAGATTGGTGGATGCACATATATGCCTCTTGTTATTGGCTCACCCATGTTCAGCTAGCTCCCAGTAGAACAATTGCTGCTCCCCTCCTATAGCATCTCATGTAGAGATATACAGTATGATAGAGAGGTCTAATGCCCGGCAAAACCTAATATATACAGATTTAACACAATGTAGAGGTTCCCTATGCCTCACACACAGCCCCCTCTCCAGTTCCTTATATACAGATATATACTATTATAGAGAGCTTCCCTCTGCCACACAGTCCCTTCCAAGTCCAAACCAATATAATCATGGTTTGTGTGATACGTTATTTCTTCACAATAAGAAAACGAGTCCTCAAGCAAAGTAAAAACAAAACCAGACACGCCATACACATTTGGTGCCTGTACAGACACTTGTTCACTCAGTTTAAAAAGCCCTTAAAGGAACATGAAATTCACATTTTTTATTTCATGATTCAAATAGAACATTTTTAAACAACTTTCCAATTTACTTCTGGACTGTTATCAATTTTGCTTCATTCTCCTGGTATATTTTATTCAAAAAATAGCAATGCACTCCAGGTAGCTAGCTGAACACATCAGTATGCCAAGGAAAATAGGCAAACAAATTCAGCCACCAATCAGCAGCTAGCTCAAAAATTCTGAGCCTATCTAGATATGCTTTTCAACAAATGATACCAAGAGAATGAATTGGAAAGTTGCTTAAATTGTATGTTCTATCTGATTCATAAAAAAGAAAAATTGTGGGTTTCATGTCCCTTTAACTAATCAATTTCAACACACTGTTACATTAACAACACATTTAAGCATAACGCTTGTTAAGCCTCTGTTGGTGTACCATACCTCCCAACATCTGGAAATCTAAATCTGAGAGTAGGAAGTTGGGACAGAGTCAGGGCGAGCCAGGGTGGTGTTGAGCAATTTGATTGTATGACTAGGTGGCATAGGGTTAGAGATAGAATGGTCAGTATGTGGGGTGAAGTCGTCAGTGAACAGTCTGTTGGCATTGTTAGGAATTCTCTGGTATTCAGAAAAGTTATATTATACAAAAATATACAATTTCATACAACCATGCAAACATAAATAATTAATCAACAATAGCAAAATATCTCTAAACGAGATATTATCTATGCAGAGCAGTCATGAAAATGGACACCATAAAAATATAATAAAGTTTATTGCAATGTGAGAGATCATCACATATAGCCTAATTGATATTCAGAAATTCAAATAATTAATATGTCTCAGCGTTAAACACTCCAAACAGCAGCCAGATATAATCTCTGCTTCCTTCTACACCAAATGTACAACTACAAACTATAAGCATGCAGCTGAAAAAGTTTCTAATGTGTGGTGCAAAGACATCCATGAGAACAGCTAACAGGTAGTGTGTATATGTAGCTACTAACGCTATGTAAGAGGAGAATATGTTATGTATAGATTTAGTTTAGCTGCACCCCCCCTCTACACACACTCTGCATTGTTGCACCCTGGCCCCCTCACCGTTGGGAAGGATTAATGAGATCCTCATATCAGAGATGATGATCCGGACCGGATTCCAGACGGCTCCTCTCACCATGACCTGACTGATCAGTCCTCTTGCTCGTGCTCCAGTTCAGCACATGGCATGATGCTGGCTCTATACCACCTGCTGCTATCACTGTGCCGCCTGCCTCTAACAAGTCCCGCGCAGATAAAATTGCGTGAGTGTGCGCAACTGCGCACGGCCGGCGCATGGGTGGGTGGAGCAGAGCAGGCTGCAGGAGCCACAACTGAGTAATCTAATATGTGGACCGGACTCTGGAGTCATTTGAACCCAGTCCACATATTTCAGGTGCACTGCAGTGAGTGTAACATACCACCCGGCTCCTATGTCTGCTTCATTCTCTTTCTCCAGATTCCAAGTCTCCACAGTGATGGCACGCCGCACTGATGATATGGCCCCAAACGACTATCACCTGACCTGACCCACTACCACCGGCCGCACATTTGATGTGAGAGGGCCCCCACTGACCCCTCCCCCCAGTACAAAATCCATAAGGGAAAAAATAATTATTAATAATAAAAATAAAAAAAATTGCTGGCTGCTGCAGACAGTATCTGATCACGCATGGGACGGGGCCCCCTTAAGATGCCGGGCCCTCGGGCAAGGACCTATTTGCCCGACCTGTCAGTCCGCCCCTGCACATACACACTTATAGATTTAGCTAGACACACACACACTACATTATATATGGGTATCTGTAACTCATTGTATGGGGTCCTGGGGTTGGCAAGCACATTAGCTGGCAGTCTGCAGCTGCCACTGTTCATTACCCTGATGTTAGCACTGCTCATCGTATAAAACTGAAGGCATGCTAGTATTATCACCAGGAGTTAGACGTCATCACTACCAGGGGTTAGAGGTTACCATTACCTGAGGTCAGAGCATATACAGCCTTCCTACTCCTGCTTAACCCACACAACATTAATTTTCCACAAGGAATCTAACAGGTATCTAACCCTGGGAGAGAAAAGCCAGCTGCTTCTGAGTATGTGCCCAATAGAATAAAAAAAAAATAACATGCATGTGGCAATGCGGGACAGATAGCTGGCAACCCGGGACAGTGGGACTGTCCCACGAAAATTGGGACAGTTGGGGGGTATGCTTTAATCATGCTATTACAGCTCGAACGACCTAAGCAAGGATAACAACCAAAGTTTTTTTCACTTAAATAAGTCTGTGTGTTACCCTTTAAAGTACCAATATCAGCTTTCACCAATTTGTCACGTAAATTACAACTCAGTTTAAAGGCTGGCATTAATGCAGTTTGTAACTCTTTAACTAGGGGGTTACATGTGCTTAAAATGTGCCAATGTTTTCTCAGACTTTTAAGGACCTCATTGCTAAGGTCATTATAACCAGTAACAAAGACAAAGCGTTCATTAATCACTTTTTGTTTAACATTTGATTTTGACAAATCCAACATATTTTTGCGATCCAAATATGCTACATCAAAAATGTCCTTCTCCACAAGTTTACTGGGATAATCTCTCTTCTCAAATGTGTTCCCCATTTCTCTGAGTCTAGTGTATACCTGGGACTCATCTGAAACTATTATTTTTACTCTAAGCAATTGACTACTGGCTAAGGACATTTTTAATGCCTCAGGATGAAAGCTATCAAAGTGGAGAAGAGTGTTTTTATCAGTTGGTTTAACATACAAATCAGTCTGTAAAACATTACCAGACTTATATACTATGGTATCTGAAGATTCAATCTTCTCCTCACTATGGGTAAGGCTAAATTTAATGGGGTCGATCCGATATAAAGCGTCGCCCGCAAAAGCCGGCGACGCCAATATTTGCGCGGATTTGGTATCACATATACGGCGTAACCTAGAAGTTACGCGCGTATATTTCTGCCGTCGCCCGCAGTTTTTTGGGCCATAGGCAGGTATACCAAACCCGCGCAGTTTGGTATCCAATATGCAGCGTAAGGAGTTACGTGGCGAAAATGGAGAAAACTTACTCCATTTTCACCTCGCCACAAAAAGCAGCCATAAGAAGCCTTATGCTGACTATTGGAGCCCCGTAACTCCCTAAACTAACTAGAAAATAAACCTAACACCTAACGCATGCGCAATGTCTATCTCCCTGTCAACCGCGATCTGCTAAAATAAACCTAACACCTAACGCATGCGCAATGTCTATCTACCTGTCGATCCCCCCCCCCCCCCGAAATCCCTAATAAAGTTATTACCCCCTAAACCGCCGCTCCCGGACCCCGCCGCCATCTACATAAACTAACCCCCTACTGTGAGCCTCTAAAACCGCCGCCATCTACCTTATCTATCCCCTAATCTGACCCCTTACACCGCCGCCACCTATATAAAAATGATTAACCCCTAATGTAAGCCCCTTACACCGCCGCCATCTCTATTAAAATGATTAACCCTTAATTTAATCTACCTACCCCGCCGCCAGCTATATTATCTATATTAACCCTAAGTATATTATAGTTAATATAGGTATTACATTATATATATTAACTATATTAACCCTAATTATATTAGGGTTAATATAGTTAATATAGTTACTATAGTATTTATATTAACTATATTAACTCTATCTAACCCTAACTAAATTTATATTAAATTAATCTAATTCATTTATAAACTAAAATGTTCCTATTTAAATCTAAATACTTACCTATAAAATAAACCCTAAGATAGCTACAATATAATTAATATTTACATTGTAGCTATGTTAGGGTTAATATTTATTTTACAGGTAAATTGTTAATTATTTTAACTAGGTATAATAGATATTAAATAGTTATTAACTATTTAATATCTACCTAGTTAAAATAATTACCCAATTACCTGTAAAATAAATCCTAACCTAAGTTACAAATACACCTACACTATCAATAAATTTAATAAACTACTAACATCTATCTAAAAATACAATTAAATTAACTAAACTAAATTACAAAAAAAAACATCAGCCAATAGAATGCGAGCTCAATCTGATTGGCTGATCCAATCAGCCAATCGGATTGAACTTGAATCTGATTGGCTGATTCAATCAGCCAATCAGATTTTTTTAACTTAATTCCGATTGGCTGATAGAATCCTATCAGCCAATCGGAATTCGGCGGACGCCATCTTGGATGACGTCATTTAAAGGTACATCATTCCAAGTTCAGCAGTCGGCCGGGATGGATGCTCCGCGGCGGCGGAGCGAAGAAAGAAGATTGAAGATGCCGCCGGAAGAATGAAGACTTTGCTGCCGCTTGGAGGAAGACGTCGCCGGAGGAAGAATTCTTCTTTGCCGCTTGGAGGAAGACATCGCCGGAGGAAGAATTCTTCTTTGCCGCTTGGAGGAAGACATCGCCGGAGGAAGAATTCTTCTTTGCCGCTTGGAGGAAGACATCGCCCGGATCGGATCAGGAGTTCGGCCCGGTGTGGTGAAGACAAGGTAGGGAGATCTTCAGGGGGGTAGTGTTAGGCTTTTTTAAGGGGGGTTTGGGTGGGTTTAGAATAGGGGTATGTGGGTGGTGGGTTGTAATGGGGGGGGGGGTATTGTATTTCTTGTATGCAAAAGAGCTGAATTCTTTGGGGCATGCCCCACAAAAGGCCCTTTTAAGGGCTGGTAAGGTAAAGAGCTTTGAAATTTGTTGAATTTAGAATAGGGCAGGGAATTTTTTTTATTTTGGGGGTTTATTATTTTAATAGGGGGCTTAGAATAGGTGTAATTAGCTTAAATATCTTGTAATCTTTTTTTTATTTTTTGTAATTTAGTGTTTGTTTTTTTTTGTAATTTAGTTTAGTTAATTTAATTGTATTTTTAGATAGATGTTAGTAGTTTATTAAATTTATTGATAGTGTAGGTGTATTTGTAACTTAGGTTAGGATTTATTTTACAGGTAATTGGGTAATTATTTTAACTAGGTAGATATTAAATAGTTAATAACTATTTAATATCTATTATACCTAGTTAAAATAATTAACAATTTACCTGTAAAATAAATATTAACCCTAACATAGCTACAATGTAATTATTAATTATATTGTAGCTATCTTAGGGTTTATTTTATAGGTAAGTATTTAGATTTAAATAGGAATATTTTAGTTTATAAATGAATTAGATTAATTTAATATAAATTTAGTTAGGGTTAGATAGAGTTAATATAGTTAATATAAATACTATAGTAACTATATTAACCCTAATATAATTAGGGTTAATATAGTTAATATATATAATGTAATACCTATATTAACTATAATATACTTAGGGTTAATATAGATAATATAGCTGGTGGCGGGGTAGGTAGATTAAATTAGGGGTTAATCATTTTAATAGAGATGGCGGCGGTGTAAGGGGCTTACATTAGGGGTTAATAATTTTAATATAGATGGCGGCGGTGTTAGGGGCTCACTTTAGGGGGTTATAGATATAATATAGCTGGCGGCGGGGTACGGGAGCGGCGGTTTAGGGGTTAATAATTTTATTAGGTTGCGGCGGGGTAAAGGAGCGGCGGTTTAGGGGTTAATAGCATTTTTATTGTTAGGATAGTGAGGGGGGATAGCGGATAGAGGGTTAGACGTGTTGGGCTATGTTAGGGAGGCGTGTTAGACAGTGCGGGCTATGTTAGGGAGGCGTGTTAGACAGTGCGGGTGTTTTAGACTTTAGTCAGGTTTTATAGGCGCCGGCAGATTCTAACGTGCCGCAAGTCACTGGCGACGCCAGAAATTTGTACTTGCGCAGATTTCTGGACATCGCTGGTTTGTGAGACTTACGGCACGTTAGCATCTGACGGCGACATATATGGGATAGCTCGAGTTGCGATCTGAAACTGCGGGCGACGCCGGTTCCCTCGCTTGCGCCGCAAACTGCGATCGATATCGGATCGCGCCCAATGTGTGCAGTAGCCTCATTCAACTGATCCACAAAGTCAATGAGGGACCCAATGTAGCCCAGCCAAACGCCAAAAATATTGTCTATGTAGCACCACCAAGTGGTGCCACATAGAACTAAGAGTGTTGTAGCACTCCAAATAGTGTAATAGGAGCAGACTGGGATCTATAACAGTCACCCAGCAGACCGACCTCTTGGTGATGAAAGGAAATCTGTAGTGTGAAATACAAAAGACACAGAGGTGCCTATATGGCCTAGTACAGTTGGAACCAGGGGAGATGCAGTTCAAATGGTATAATATGAACTCACATTTGTTGTAGCATCTCCAGTGATGCTAGTATGGCAGGATGGGATCAATATAGTCACCCAACAGACTTTTGCAAGGCAGGCAGGATACACCAAAACTTCAGGAAGTCCAAAGGGACAAAAAATGGTCCAAAAAGTGTCAAATAAAATAAAATAAAAAGGGCAGCAAGTGTTTTTATGAAAAGTAATAAACTTACTTTAATAAAATTATTCAAAAACACTTGCTATATATACCAAACAATTGATTCAAACTAATTAGTCACACTTGTGAAGGGAGTGGCTCATGGGTAGCTGGTTTCATGTCATAACCAATCACAATTCATTTAACATAATGTAACAAAACATAACAAACATATATAAACATTGTAGACATAGCAACAAGTTTGTAAACATTATTCATAGAAACATAATTGATAAACATTATTCATATAAACATAATTTAATTTGATCCCAAATCGTTGCAAATAATTTCATATAGTGATCAATAAAAAGTGACCTATACAAAATGCATAGAATATAATAAAAACCTTTTACCTTATTGTTTTATGTTTCATATAAATAAATCTGGTGTATCATTTTCATCCCCATTAAAAACATCAGATATAATTCGATAAAAATGTATTCTATAACGTTTTAAACTACTAGATCTTAATAAAGTTACTGCAAAAGTCTTGAGCTGTGTAGATAACATTGGTGATGTAAGTGGCGTCCTAAATGTCCCATTGCGTATGTCTCAGACTAATCTGTCACTCAATCCTGTATACGGCTATCATAGGATAAGATGCCGTAAGTCATAAGGTTATGTCATAGGGGGTGTGTTAGTGTGCTTAAACCGTAATGGCTGTGTAACTATCGTACAAAATCTATAGAAAGATGTTAAAAAATATGTTAAATCAGTGTGCTTAAGACTTCTAGTGGCCCTTAACTTCTGTTTTATCAGACTGGGTAGGTGAATAAGCTGTAACCATATTGTGTCACCAGTTAAACCGGATAGATTGTCAATATGGTTACAGCTTATTCACCTACCCAGTCTGATAAAACAGAAGTTAAGGGCCACTAGAAGTCTTAAGCACACTGATTTAACATATTTTTTAACATCTTTCTATAGATTTTGTACGATAGTTACACAGCCATTACGGTTTAAGCACACTAACACACCCCCTATGACATAACCTTATGACTTAAAGGGACACTCAATCAAAATTAAACTGTCATTATTCAGATAGAGCATGCCATTTTAAACAACTTTCCAATTTACTTAAATTAACTAAATGTGCACAGTCTTTTTATATTTAAACTTTTTACGTCACCAGATCCTACTGAGCATGTGCAAGATTAAGTGTGTATGCATTTGTGAATGGCTGATGGCTGTCACATGGTACGTGTATGCATTTGTGATTGGCTGGTGGCTGTCACATGGTACAGGGGGAGTGGAAAAAGATATAACTTTTAAAATTGTCAGAAAAAAAAAAATCTACTACTCATTTGAAGTTTAGACTAAGTGCTATTGCATTGTCTTGTTATCTGGCAATTGTTGATTATGCAAATGTACTGTGTTGACTGGTCCTTTAAGGCATCTTATCCTGTGATAGCTGTATACAGGATTGAGTGACAGATTAGTCTGAGACATACGCAATGGGACATTTAGGACGCCACTTACATCACCAATGTTATCTACACAGCTCGAGACTTTTGCAGTAAGTTTATTAAGATCTAGTAGTTTAAAACGTTATAGAATACATATTTATCGAATTATATCTGATGTTTTTAATGGGGATGAAAATGATACACCAGATTTATTTATATGAACCATAAAACAATAAGGTAAAAGGTTTTTATTATATTCTATGCATTTTGTATAGGTCACTTTTTATTGATCAGTATATGAAATTATTTGCAACAATTTGGGATCAAATGAAATTATGTTTATATGACTAATGTTTATCAATTATGTTTATATGAATAATGTTTACCAACTTGTTGCTATGTCTACAATGTTTATATATGTTTGTTAGGTTTTGTTACATTATGTTAAATGAATTGTGATTGGTTATGACATGAAACCAGCTACTCATGAGCCACTCCCTTCACAAGTTTGACTAATTAGTTTGAATCAATTGTTTGGTATATATAGCAAGTGTTTTTGAATAATTTTATAAACCTGATGAAACAGCCTGTGGCTGAGAAACGCGTCGCCTGTTTTTACTCTGTTTTTAATAAAGTAAGTTTATTACTTTTCATAAAAACACTTGCTGCCCTTTTTATTTTATTTTATTTGACACTTTTTGGACCATTTTTTGGCCCTTTGGACTTCCTGAAGTTTTGACGTATCCTGCCTGCTTTGCAAAAGTCTGTTGGGTGACTATATTGATCCCATCCTGCCATACTAGCATCACTGGAGATGCTACAACAAATGTGAGTGCATAATATACCATTTGAACTGCATCTCCCCTGGTTCCAACTGTACTAGGCCATATAGGCACCTCTGTGTCTTTTGTATTTCACACTACAGATTTCCTTTCATCACCAAGAGGTCGGTCTGCTGGGTGACTGTTATAGATCCCAGTCTGCTCCAATTGCACTATTTGGAGTGCTACAACACATGTGAGTGTAATTTTACACAGTTTCACTATATATCTCTGGACTAAACAATACTGGGCCATGTGGCGCATCTGTCTCTTCTTCTATTTATAGATAATTGTCCTTGTATCTAGGACGGGTCCCTTACAGATTGCTGCCTCTATCAACGCTATATATTTGTCAAGAGAATTACTACTCTATTATACATTGTGAATTTGACCATTTGGTGATATATTATCTGTGATATTTTTTATTTCTATTATTGTATACATTTAGGAGACTACACTACGTGATATTTAACTCGTTATGAAATTTGTTAATTATCTGTTATTTTTTAATTGAATAATTAACATACGGCTAGATTGAGAGTTCTGCGGCCAAAGGGGTGCGTTAGCTACACGTGCTTTTTCCCCCCGCACCTTTTAAATGCCGCTGGTATTTAGAGTTCACAGAAGGGCTGCGTTAGGCTCCAAAAAGGGAGCGTACAGGCATATTTGCCGCCACTGCCACTCTAAATACCAGCGGTGCTTACGGACGCGGCAAGCTTAAAAAACGTGCTCGTGCACGATTCCCCCATAGGAAACAATAAGGCCTTTTGAGCTGAAAAAAAATCTAACACCTGCAAAAAAGCAGCGTTCAGCTCCTAACGCAGCCCCATTGTTTCCTATGGGGAAACAGTTCCTAAGTCTGCACCTAACACCCTAACATGTACCCCGAGTCTAAACACCCCTAACCTTACACTTATTAACCACTAATCTGCCGCCCCCGCTATCGCTGACCCCTGCATTATACTATTAACCCCTAATCTGCCGCTCCGTACACCGCCGCAACCTACGTTATCCCTATGAACCCCTAATCTGCTGCCCCTAACCCCGCCAACCCCTATATTATATTTATTAACCCCTAATCTGCCCCCCCAATGTCGCCGCTACCTTACCTACACTTATTAACCCCTAATCTGCCGACCGGACCTCACCGCTACTCTAATAAATGTATTAACCCCTAAAGCTAAGTCTAACCCTAACCCTAACACCCCCCTAAGTTAAATATAATTTTTATCTAACGAAATAAAATAAATATTATTAAATAAATGAATCCTATTTAAAGCTAAATACTTACCTGTAAAATAAACCCTAATATAGCTACAATATAAATAATAATTATATTGTAGCTATTTTAGGATTAATATTTATTTTACAGGCAACTTTGTATTTATTTTAACTAGGTACAATAGCTATTAAATAGTTAATAACTATTTAATAGCTACCTAGTTAAAATAATTACAAAAGTACCTGTAAAATAAATCCTAACCTAAGTTACAATTAAACCTAACACTACACTATCAATAAATTAAGTAAATAAACTACCTACAATTATCTACAATTAAACCTAACACTACACTATCAATAAATAAATTAAATACAAATACCTACAAATAAATACACTAACTAAAGTACAAAAAATAAAAAAAGAACTAAGTTACAAAAAATAAAAAAAGAACTAAGTTACAAAAAATAAAAAAATTATTTACAAACATTATACAAATATTACAACAATTTTAAGCTAATTACACCTACTCTAAGCCCCCTAATAAAATAACAAAGCCCCCCAAAATAAAAAAAATGCCCTACCCTATTCTAAAATAAAAATTGAAAAGCTCTTTTACCTTACCAGCCCTTAAAAGGGCCTTTTGCGGGGCATGCTCCAAAGAATTCTGCTCTTTTGCCTGTAAAAAAAACATACAATACCCCCCCAACATTACAACCCACCACCCACATACCCCTAATCTAACCCAAACCCCCCTTAAATAAACCTAACACTAAGCCCCTGAAGATCTTCCTACCTTGTCTTCACCACGCCGGGTATCATCGATCCGTCCAGAAGAGGGTCCGAAGTCTTCCTCCTATCCGGGGCTGAAGAGGTCCATCATCCGGCTGAAGTCTTTATCCAAGTGGGGGCTGAAGAGGTCCATCATCCGGCTGAAGTCTTTATCCAAGCGGGGGCTGAAGAGGTCCATCATCCGGCTGAAGTCTTCTATCAAGCGGCATCTTCAATCTTCTTTCAATCTTCTTTCTTCCGGCTCCATCTTTTAATTGAACTTTCTTTCTGAATCATGAAAGTTTAATTTTGACATCATTGTTCCTTTAAGTGTTGGATCATTTAATGATTTTTCTTCCCATCTTAGCACTTTCACAGGGCATGAAAGTCTACAAATTATTCCAGTTGTTTTCATCCCATTGATACATTATAAACAAGTTAAACAGTATGTTACTAAATGTATTATTAAGACTATGGCATAGAATATTACAAGTGGAGCACAAAACATTAGTGCTACTGTGAACCAACACCGCTAAAAGTTAAATCATTAGAACTCATATTTTTGTGATCTTATTACTACGTAAAAGTAAAATGCTGATGCTTAAGCTAAATCCTCAGGTCTGATCATAGATCTCTGTTCTGTATTTCACTCGAGCACTAACCAAAGGTGCGCTAATCCAAAGTGTGCTAAAGCCAAAGGTACATTAACAAATAATTAAAATACCTTTGTTCTTCACTAAGTCTCTATATCCATATGGGTATCTCTATCTATCTATCTATCTATCTATCTATCTATCTATCATTTATCTATCTATCTATCTATCTATCTATCTATCTATCTATCTATCTGTCTATCATCATCTACCAAAAAAGGGGTGAATTACTCACAATACAGGTTCATTTCTATCTCTATACCATTAAAGAGTTTAGTCATATGAATAATTCCTGTTTATGTGTGTACATCCCCTCCCATCCTCTGTAATTAGGTCACTCAGGTTCATCGTTTGTTTTGTATGGCTAACGAACAAACTATATGAATATTCCCTGTTTGGTCCTTATAACTCGATCAGCTGCAACCTGCCACAAGTGTTTGATGAACATTTGTTTTGAGACCTCAAGGATATCTGCATTAGATTGCACGTTTAAACAAACCTACTACCAAAATCTGCTTCAAAGTACAGCTCTACAACAGCTTTGCAACATGGAAGATACATAGGCCCCTATTTAAGAAAGGTCTTGCGTACCTGATCCAACACTGCGGATCAAGTCCGCAAGACCTCGCTGAATGCGGAGAGCAATACGCTCTCCGTATTCAGCATTGCACCAGCAGCTCACAAGAGCTGCTGGTGCAACGCCGCCTCCTGCAGACTCGCGGCCAATCAGCCGCAAGCAGGGGGGTGTCAATCAACCCGATCGTACTCGATTGGGTTGATTTCCGGTGATGTCTGTCCGCCTGCTCAAAGCAGGCGGACAGGTTATGGAGCAGCGGTCTTTGTGACTGCTGCTTCATAACTGCTGTTTCTGGCGAGTCTGAAGACTTGCCAGAAACACGGGCCATCAAGCGCCTTTCGGAGCTTGATAGATAGGCCCCATAGTATTGTTTTGAAGCCAGCGGACCACGTCACCTAGTCACATGACCTGAGGTCAATCCAACGGAATTCACT